>NC_064808.1:26232008-26261623 GCF_023721935.1 Panthera uncia | reverse complement strand
TGTCCAATATCAATGGGGAGGGGAAAAGAACCCAAACAGAAAGATACTGGAACGCACGTAGCAGTGGGTGGGGAAGTAGAATCTGACAGGGGAGTGAAGAAGAGACACAAACCTGGTTTCTGTCTCTCCTTGTGACAAAACAGGAATAGCTTCTCAAAAAGCTACCAAAGCTCAGATATTTGATTTTTTTAAAAATTCACTTATTGAGATGAGAAAAAAGCCACCAAAGAGCCTTATATTTAATGGCCTAATGTCTTGTTACTTCAAGTGTGGCCTGTCAATCAGGATCAGCATCAGTTAGGAGCTTTTTATTTATTTGTTTATTAAAAAAAATTTTTTTTAATGTTTATTTATTTTTGAGACAGAGAGAGACAGAGCATGAACGGGGGAGGGTCAGAGAGAGAGGGAGACACAGAATCAGAAGCAGGCCCCAGGCTCCCAGCGGTCAGCACAGAGCCCGACGCGGGGCTCAAACTCACGGACTGTGAGATCATGACCCGAGCAAAAGTTGGACGCCCAACCGACTGAGCCACCCAGGCGCCCCATTTAGGAGCTTTTTAGAAAAGCAGACTCAGGTGACCTCAGATTTCATCAGAATCTTCATTTTGACGAGGACTACAAATCCACTTACACATTACAATTTGTGAAGCTTGGGCCTCGTAGGCATCTCTACCCAGATGCCCTTTCTAGCTTTTGTTTGCCTTATCCCTCAAACTTTTCTCTATTCCCAGATCTTGAAGAATGGCATCCTCATTCACCCCAAGCCCCAAACTGAAAGTTGTCCTCAATTCTTCCTCCTCCTATCACGTCACCTCTGTCAGACCCACTTCAACGTCATTCCTGTCTCCTCCTCACCAGCCCCCCTGTGCTATCTTGGTTCAGCTTAGGAACTTGTCTAAACTAATGCTCTGGCCTGACTTCCTTGCCTCCCATCCACCCCCACTCCCAACTCCAACCAACCTTCTTATTACTCGCCATATGGTCTTACCCGAATTCAATTCCAATTAAGATTGTAGCAGTGGAGGTGACAAGGGGATGCTTGGGACAAGTAAACACATAATCTAAATGAGTAGAGTTCTGCCTAGCAAATTCGGTTTCAAGACAAGTCTTTGATCAGTTTTCCGAAAGCTCCCCACGTGGAAATCCTGGAATTGCCCATGGATGCTTGCCTGCTTTAAAATCTTGGCTATCACTTTCCGGATACAGTCCAGATCTCCCAGGAGGATGTTAAATTCTCTATATGTCTGTAGCCTGACTCACCAATAGAATCTCTCATCGCTTTTCTCCTCATACTAAACAGCCATATTGGCAACCATATCGGAAGGTACCTTTGATTTGTAATTCCACACTTTTGCGTGGCTCAAATGCCCTCTCTCGCCCCATCTTATCTGCTTGTTCTGTCAAACCTCAAGTGTTACCTCCTCTGTCAGCCTCCCCAGACTCAGAAAGAGATTTAATGTCTCCTTCCTTATGTAATTTTCACCTATGGCATAGGTAATTGTTTTATAGTTTTAGCTCTGGATGGCTGTATCCTGAGGCCCTTGAGGACATGGGTTTTGTCTTACTCATCTCCATAGCCCCAGTGAGCACAGCGTTGGGCACACAGTAGATGCTTAATAAAGGTTTATGATAATTGAAACAGTAAAGATTAAAATGGCTTCAATTGGACATTGTGAAGAAATGATAAATCAGACTGGGTTAATATACAAAAAAAAAAAAGTCTACTCTCAGGCATATAACAGATACTTAAGAATGGAAGATGCTTTTATCATGGTGCATGTTGCCTCTAAAGGAATGATGGTTTCATCTGGCCTAAAGATGCATTTGATCGGACTTCATAATAGAATAAAGTTGTTTTTGTCAAACAAAAAGGGGCATTGATTGGTTGGGAGGGTTGGCATTTATTGCTAGTGGGCTAAATCTATGATAGAGTGCGTTGTTTATATTACGTTTCTTACAGACCTTTCAAAAATGATAGATCTTTATTTTTTAATTATTTTTTTTTTGAGGACAGCTTTTTTACTTTATTACAAAAAGAAGCTTTTATATGGTCAGAAAATACAGGATTCATCCTTTTTTTTTTCTTCCTATGAAACGCTGCTGCTCCAAGAGCCAGAGTGAATTGTCTCCGCTCACTCCTCTACGTCCTGTCCTATTTACTTGGTGTGGATATCCTTGGCTCCTGAAAATCTGGCCCGTTAGTGCAAGGGCAACAAAGTCCTGTGACCAGCAGTGCCAGAAAGTCCCATTTCCATGTATTGCATCCATGCACACCTCCTAAAAGTGGGGTAGAGCGGGGAAACATTTTCCAAAATAGAGCTCATCTATATGATATATACCTACATACCTTTATTCATATCATGTCCAAATTTTTTTTTTAAAAGAACACATTTATTATAAAATCATAACAAAGACTGGACAGTGTTTTGCCCATTCTGGAAAGATGAAACTCAGTAATAACACATCCCTGGAAACCTTCCAGAGATTGTGACAATAGCTCTCTGCTAAACAGTCAGATATTCTTTTTTTTTTTTTTTAATTTTTTTTAACGTTTTATTTATTTTTGAGACAGAGACAGAGCATGAACGGGGGAGGGGCAGAGAGAGAGGGAGACACAGAATCGGAAGCAGGCTCCAGGCTCTGAGCCATCAGCCCAGAGCCCGACGCGGGGCTCGAAGTCATAGACCGCGAGATCGTGACCTGAGCTGAAGTCGGCTGCTTAACCGACTGAGCCACCCAGGCGCCCCAACAGTCAGATATTCTTGCGTTAAGCTTGGCAAAACTGCCTTTCAAAACCAGAAGGGGAAGAAGTAAAGCGAAGGAAGCACACTTTGCTCATCTTTCCAAATCAAATACGAGAAGGATCTTCCAATTAAGAGGCGCAAACATTTGTTCTTTTATTACCAATAGTACTACAATGAACAATGCAAATTTTGTGGTCTAATTTTGTTGAGTCTTTGTGGGTTTTCTTTTTTACAAAAAGTGATAGATATCTAAAATGAAATTTTGATGTTTTTATTTTTGAGAGAGAGAGAGAGAGAGGGAGAGAGGAAGACACAGAATCCGAAGCAGACTCCAGGCTCTGAACTGTCAGCATAGAGCCTGACGCGGGGCTCGAACTCGGGAACTGCAAGATAATGACCTGACCTGAAGTCAGATGCTTAACCGACTGACCCACGCAGGCGCCCCTAAACTGAAAATTTAAATATAAATATCCCTTACATGCTTAAGAAAAACACTTTACATAACAATAACATCAAAGATTTATTGAGCACTTGGTGCCAGATTCAGTTTTTTTTAACACCTTTATTGGGAGATGCTGTACATAACATAAAACTCACTAGTTTTAAGTACTCACTTAAGTGATGCTTAGTATATTTACAGAGTTATATATCCATAACCACAGTCTAACTTAGAACATTTTTATCAGCATAAAAAGAAACCTTGTGCCCCCTGTCAGTCCTCATTTTTACTCCCCCAGCCCCCGGCAACCACGATTCCACTTTCTGTCTCTTTGAGTTTGCCTTCTCTGGACATTTTGTATGAATGGAATCATATGATATGTGGCCTTTTGTGACTGGCTTCTTTCACTTAGCATAATACTCTCCAGGTTCATCTGTGTCTCAGCATGTGGCCGAACTTCGTTCCTGTTTATTGCTGAATACTATGCCAGTATCGCACATTTTGTTTATCCACCGACCAGCTGTTGGAAATTTGGGTTGTTTCCACATTTTGGCTCTTGGCGAATAATGCTGATACAAATATTTATGTTCAAGTATTTGTGTGGGCATATGGTTTTATTTATCTTGGGTAGATAGCCTTGATATCTTGGGTAGACAGCTCCAGTTTTCTGAAGGAGGGAGACTGACTTTTACTTTTTTTCCCCTAAGGGTCACCGGTTATTAGGTGGTAGATGAGGACTGGAACCCAGGTTGTAAATCACTGAGATTTTCAATGGTCAGTCCTAGTTGCCACCCTACAGGGCCTGAGAAAAGGGCTTCACACAGCGAAGCTGGAGCTTGAAGGCAAAGAGATGCGGTAAAAATGAGCTAGTCCCATAGTGCCAGAGCCTGGACCATATCCCCGCTCTGCAATTAGATGAGCCCCAGGAGCACCAGAAATATTAACAAGACAAATTATCCCTTCACGGTTAAAAACTGCATTCTCCCACTGGAGGATATGGAGAATAATTAGCCAGAACCTGGGACATTGACTTGTCATCGACAGGAGACGGGTGCAAATGAAGCACTGAGTTGCGAGGCTACTCTAGGTCTGAGATCAGCCTCGCCCACCCAGCCGCTCAGAGCTGGCCCTCGTGGGTGCGGGCACTGCCCTGCTGGCTCCTGGAGTGGGATGTGAAAGCCTCTTTCAGAAAAGCAGGTTGAGAGATGAGGGAAAGGGAAACAAGATGACCTACCATTCTGCAATGGCCTTTTAGTTGGCCTCCTCACACCGCTCTCGAATCCCTCTTCTAGTCTATTCTGTGAGGTGGAGAGTGATCTTCCCAAACACACATCTGATCGCTTATTCTGCTTGAAAATTCTCACAGCTCCCTACTGCCCTCAGCATTGTTAATTCAACCACATCTCCTTGCCCTCCAGGGCAGTTCTTGTCTGCAGGGACCCCCACCATGAGCATCTAGGACCAGACAGTGAGATGCAGGCGGGGGGTGGTAAATGCTCCATTTCATATAACCCTGTTATGTTTTCTCAAGGGTGCCGAAAGCAGGGAAAAGCAGATACCATGTTTAGAATTGCATTTTAAATTTCTGTCCCCCCCCCACTTTAAAGTAATCTGAAATATATACCATGGCACTTTAGGCCCTCATGGTTTGTAAAGACATGTTTTAGTTCCTGAACATGGCAGGTGACCCATACTTCCCCTTGCCAGCAATGCTCCACTCAGCACTCTTCACCATGTCTGGCAGCACTTGCCATGTGTGGCATAAGTGTGTGTCTCCCTCCCTTGACTCTAAGCACAGTAACAGTGGGGCAGGGGCACTGCACCCTGTAGGAACCACAGGACCTTAGCATAGTCTTGGACACACAAAAGAAAGACTTCAGTGTAGACTTGGGCTTTGTACAAGCAAGGACTGTCAGTAATAGAGATTAGGGCTAGAGCAGGGAGATCTGCTTATTGCAAAAAGAACAAAACAGAGGCCCAGGTATCTCCCCTGTAAGGCAATGTCTAGAAATTTCAGTTGAGAGCTAGAAACCACTGCCTGGAGATTGACTTTTGCCACTGGCCTAACAATTTTCTTTGTAAAAAGACACAGACTTTTTTTTTTTTTTTTAAACATGGTTACTGTTTAATTGGCAGCATTGTTTTCCTTCTTACTGGTACACAGAATAGTGGGGCAACTTGAAACCAATTGGTGCAGTGAAATACGGTCTATTTTCTTAAAAAGTTTTTTAAATGTTTATTTTTGAGAGAGAGAGAGAGTTCAAGTGGAGGAGTGGCAGAGAGAGAGGGAGACAGAATCTGAAGCAGGCTCCAGGCTTTGAGCTGTCAGCACAGAGCCCAATGTGGGGCTTGAGCTCACAAACTGTGAGATCATGACTTGAGCTGGTCAGAGGATTAACCGACCAAGTCACCCAGGTGCCCCCAAAGAAACAGACTTCTAACGCTATGTAGCAATAATCACACATAGGGAAAATCCCAGAGCCTCAGTTTTAACAGACTAAAGTTAACAAAAGGGATTATGGTTCAGCAGGAATGCAATTATTATATAAGACTGAACGCTGTGTGTCAAGTATATTTTTAAATGCTTGATATGTATCAATTCAATCCTTAAAACAACCCAATGAGGTAGGTTCTCATCATTTCCAGTGTTATAGACAAGTGTGATTTGTCCAAAGTTATACAGCTAGTATATGGCAGAACTTGAATTTAAATATCTAAGCAGTCAAGTTTCAGAGTCTGTGCACCGACTGATCATCAGTCGAGGACTAGGATCTCATCAAGCTTCCTGCACCAGCAGAAAACTTACCCGCAGTTGTTCCTGCTGGATGAGGATAGGGTACGAACTCAACCTCTTCACATCTGTGCCAGTGTGGATCTCCTGCCTTAACGCCGGGTCTCCCCAAGTGCCCTCTGGGCGGCCCTCACCAGATACTTCACTCTTCCTCTGAAAACGTACACGTGTTCCCGCCTTTCCACCTTGCCATTTGCCGGGCCTGGCAAAACTGTAAATGTTGCCTTCTTTCACCTTCCCTCCTGATCCAGGCATAAATAGCCATCCCTCACCCACATTCCCGTGATGATGGGCAAGCTGCGCATGCCTCTGCCACCGGATACTCTCCACATCTCCCTAAAGTGAAGGTTCCCTAGAATGAAGGCTCCCTAAAGTGACCTCTACCCCTCTCAGTAGACTACAGGCTTCCTCAGGGCAAGGATCCTTTCTGCTCTGGACACCAGCCTCATCTGGCAGAGAAATTCAACCAAACCTGTCTAACAATATCACAGAAAAGTGATTTATATCTTGTCTAAGGCTGGCAAATAATAATTGAAGGGAAAATCCCAGTAGAGGACATGCTTTTGAGATACACATTTGCTATCTCTCGACCCCATGGAATTTGCCCCCCAAATCCTCCTGTCTCTCTCTGAATGCTCATAGATAGCCCAGCTGTGGTTTGATCTTGTCTCTTGCCTCACAGCCTCTCCCCTTCTGGATCTTTTCTACCTCAGGCCAGCAATGCCCTGCCACCTCTCCCTGGTGTCACCACTTGCTGCTGGGACCATTATTTCCCCTGCCTTGTGATGTTGCTTGAATCATGGCCATGGACTGGCTTCCTCATTAGTGTCTCGAACTCGTTCTCTGAGTTGTTTTCTTGGGTCAACCAGACTGCAAGTTTCTTAAAAACAGCAGAACTCACTTAAATGAACAGCTATCTTAAGTAATAATGACCCGAAGAAGGTATTACTGTGTTTCAGCAAACCTTAGATGCAGTATGAAACACATCTGACTTCTGAGAAGTTAGTATGTGGGAAAATGTGTCTTAGATGAAATATGGTGTTATTTCTATCCTACTGATGCACAATAAGTGAGATATAACACTTTTCCACACCCACTAGCTGGCTTGCTGTGCTTTGAGCACACCAGGCACGCTCTGCTTCTGTGTTTTGGCTCTTGCTGTCCTTTTATCTGGAATGTTCTCCCTGTGAGGCTTATTCCCTCACCACCTTCAGCTCTTTGCTTAAATATCACTTTCTCAGTGAGGCCTTCCTTCACCCTATTTAACACTGCAATACTCCCTTCCTGTTTTTCATTCTTTTTTTTTTTTAAGTTTATTTTTGAGAGAGAGGGTGAGAGCACAAGCAGGGGGAGGGGCAGAGAGAGAGAGAGAGAGAGAGAGAGAGAGAGACAGGGAGACACAGAATCCAGCGCAGACTCCAGGTTCTGAGCTGTCAGTGCAGAGCTGGTCCTGGGGCTTGAACCCACCAACCGTGAACCGTGAGATCATCACCTGAGCTGAAGTCGGATTATCAGACTGAGCCACCCAGGCGCCCCTGTTTTTCATTCTTTTACACTGATTTTTCTCCATAGCATCTATCACTTACTTGCTTATTGCCAGTCTAGTCATTTCACTAGAATGTCATAGGAGGGCGGAGATTTTGTTTGTGGCTGTTGCCCTCAGTGTCTAGAACAGTGCCTGACACTTAACAGGCAGTCAGTAAGTATTGTCGAATGCATAGAGCTTGAGCTTCATGAGGTCAGGGACGTGTGTTTTTTGCTCACCACTTACATCCCCAGCGCCTAACACAGTAGCTGGCAGGCAGTGGCCTCTGAATAAATATTTATTGGCTGAGGGACATATGAAGCACCGATGAACGAGGTAATTTGCTTAAGGTCATCTAGCTCGGCAAGGGGAAAAGCAAGGAGGCCAATTCAGCTGACTCGGACGCCTTTTGTTCCGCTGGATAGTGACTGCTTAATTCTCCTACCTGCAGGAAGGCTTTTATGGGAAGACGTTCCGCTATGTGCACTGCTTTGCACGTAGTATGGCTGCAGTAAATATTTATACTATGTTTTAGTCCAGCGTGTTATTGCAACTAGGCCATAGTCGCTTCAGGTCCTTGGGGGTAAACGGGGCATGCAGGTGTCTGCCGCCCCCTCAGAGAACTAGTGAACAAACAGCACAAAGCGCGCCCACCTATCTGCAAAGGGCTTTCCAAATTCAGGCTGAGGAGCTTACTGGCCTCTTCAGTACGTTGACCATGACCATCTACCCTCTTTTTGGGGCAGACGACCCCTCCTGGCGATCTCCCCTCCTCTAGACGCGAGACTGGCAGGGAAAGGAGGGAGAAGAGAAGGAACTCCTCCGCCGTCTCCACACCCACGTCTGGACCTCGGCGCGCGGGAACGGCCGCGAGGGGTCCCTCTTCGGGCCCGGGCCAGCGGGGTGCGCGGGAGCGGGGGGCGCGCAGTGGCTCCGCGCGGGGATGCGCGCGCGCGCCTGCCTCGCCTCCCTCGCCCGCTCCGGTAGCTACGTGCTTTCTTTGTCAATGAGGCGCCGCTCTGAGCTGCAGTAACACTCTCGGCCCGGGAGCCGGGGCCGGAGCTGGAACCCAAGCCGGAGCCAGCGCGGGGAGCGGGGCGGAGAGGCAGCAGCCGGCGGCGGGAGGGAGGGTCCCGAGCGCGCCCCGCGGCCGCCAGTGCCCGCTCCTCGCAGCCTCGCCCCCTCATCCCGCGGGAGCCGGCCCCGGGGGTGGGGGCCCCGGGCGGCGCCCGTCCCACCCTCGCAACCCGGGCGCGCCGGCGCGGGGCGACAGCCACCGTGGGAACCCCGGCCGGCTCCCGCCGCGGCTCCATGAGGCCCCGGGCCCTGAGCGGGTGAAGCCGCGGCTCCGCGGAGCCCGCCCCGGGCGCGGCAGGACGAGCGAGCAAGTCGCGCCTCCCGGCGCCCCCGCCCTCCGGCGCCCGGGCCATGGCCGGAGATGCCCGGTGAGGACCGGGGCGCCGAAGGCTGGGCTCCCCGGCGCGGTGCGGAGCGAGGCAGCGGCCTGGATGTGTGAAGCGTCCCCATGGCTCGGCAGGAGGCGAAGCCCCAGGGCCGCAGGGAAGCTGGGCAGGCGGCGCGGAGGCGCAGGGGCCGGGCGGGCGGGGGAGCCGCCGGCGGCCGGGGCGTGAGGGGCTCCGGGCCGGCGCCCGGGCTCCGGGCCGCCGCGTCCCAGGATGCGCCGCCGCCGCCGCCGCCGCCGCCGCCGCTGCCGCCGCTGCTGCTGGGACTCCTGCTGTTGGCGGCCCTCCCCGAGCACTGCCTGGCCGACCCGGGTAAGCACTTGGCGACTGCTTTGCCCCTATGGAGGTTTCTGGAGGAGCCGGGCCGCCCGTCGGGGCCGGCACCTGACGGGGTGGTGGTGGATGGAGAGGTCTTTGCAGCACCGGCGCTAGGATTTTCTCCGCCCTTTGCTGCTGCAACAGCGGGAGAACTGTCAGAAATCTGTCTCCGGGGAAGGCACCGTTGGGCGGGGAAGTAAAAAGAGGTGCATTCGCATCTTCTTTCTGGACAAGTTGCAGATCCTTCCTAGTGGTCCCACAGGCACGCTTCATTTAGATAAAGACATGGTGTGTTAAGACACCTTAAAAGGGATGTGTTTTAGTAGGACACATTTCAGGGTGGAGACATCCACTGTATTTTGGGCTCCCTGTTGGGTGTCCACTTTGTTTTAACTGCATGAAATGGCCAGAGAGTTTTAGGCAATTCCCGTGTCGGCTTCCCAATAGCGTTTCCCCCTACATGTTGACAGGAGACCCGTTTTCTTTTGGGATAGAGGTACCTAAAATAATTGCTTGCATCTTGCAAAGGGATCCAGGCACTGATCAAGTATATAACCCACTGTTTGCAGGAGGACAGTTAAAAATAATCACGCTTGTCTCTTAGACTCCCAAGAACCCCCAAGAAATAGATCTCTGTAATTCCTTGGATGATTTTGAGAAATCTTTTGTAACTCTTTGCGGGGTGTGTGTGTGTGTGGGGGGATTATTCTGCTAATGTGCTTCCAAACTTACTGTGCAGTCAGGAATTGTCTGTGAAATAAGAATGATTACTATGGCACTTGGAAAGGTCAAGCTTTTGTTTGCGATGAAATTCTGTGCTCTTGGTACATTTAATTTATCAAGGAATATAGCTCTCACTTCAGCAAATGTGGTCCTGTAGTTATGTCCTTTTTAGCAAGGACTAATGAAGACTGCTTTTTTCTCAGCATACTCCTTCCTCCAAATTAGATTAAATTTCCTAATTATGAAGGATTTTGAAGGATTTAGATAAGAGAGTTTCAGGTTTAAAATATTGCCTGTCTTCAGCTGCTTAATTCAAAGCCCCCCGCCCCCCTTTTGATTCACTTAAAGGGTCCCTGACATGAAGCATCTATGTTTGCAAGATACTGTCCAGGAATTTTTGTGTTATGATTATAGTGGTGACAAAGTTTGGTAATCTTTGGATGTGTGCTTGAGACCCAAGAAAAGCCTTTGAAGAATTTTAGCCCCCAGTTTTTATGCTTCTAGCAGTTTTCAGTGAAATGTATTTGGTATAATGGTTAAAAGGTAAGTCCTGAGTTAGACACATGCAAATACCCTAGTATTCCTTGGATCAGAAACACACTTTGAGTTTTTATTTAAAATAAATCAGATCTTTGGTAGTTTTGTAAACTGTTTATGAGATGTGAATTCCTGGATGTTGTTCATTTGAGTGCATATAGCAAAAACTGTTCAACCATCTGTAATATGTGAAATTTGGATTTTAGGTATTGTTCTCGTTCAGCCTGATGTCACATGATTTCCTCTGATAGGTTTTGAATTTCTCTTCTCCCTTCCGACCTTTGTACATTGACCCTTCTGAACCTCTGTGGCTTTACTTGGCTCTTCTTTCAGACTGCCAGAGCCTGACTTAGGGAACTTTTGATCCATATCTTTTCATTTCAGCCCTGATGTCCTTTTTCTTTTCTCTTTTAGTGTGCTGATCATGGGGATAGTTGGGAAAGGTGCTTTGATTAAAATGATGGTAAAAATCATTAAAATTGATGTTTCCCTAAGCCCTCTGTCTTTCCCTCTCTCATTGGAGTGACTTGTTTCCTTTGTGCTTTTTGGGTGCCCTTTCTGCTGTCACCCTTGATGACTAATTTCCCGTGGTCCAGATCACTTGTGGATCCAGAGTCTACCACTGGGCTCCGTGGGTTCCTGTGGGTTTGCCACTGATTCAGTGCCATGACTTGTCTCTCTCTCAGTGGAAGACTTGAACACTGGCTCCCTGTCCTGCCTCTTATCTGCCTTCATTTGTTCTCTGGATTCCAGTTGAGGCAGCTTCACTGCACGGTGGGTGAGTGCTGGGACTGACTCCAGGCATCCCAAGGGGTTTGTGTCAGGAAGCAGTGTTTGGAGGGAGGCGGGAGAATGGATGGCACTTTTCTGGGACCTCTGATTTCCAACAACTTGGTTGGGGTACCTTCCAACAACAGGAGTGGTACCTGCTGCAGTTTGGTGCTGCTGCTCACTGCCAAATGTGTCTGATGCCGAGTTGCATGAGAAGCCAGACCTATGACATTAAGAGGCTATTAAAAGTGCTAGTTTGCTACAGTCAAGGCATTGCTGTTCCTTGTTTTCTAAGCAAGGCTAAGGCAGACATTTACCCAGGTTGAAAAATGGGTAAATAGATTTGTTTCAGGAAAATGCTGTGGCAGTTGTTCAGAATCTTTGTGTTCTGTGGGCCCAGCAGTGTGTTTCCAGCCTGTCTCCACCCATTCCACCCAAGTGCTTTTGCTTTAAAATTCCTGAGGAATCAGGGCTCCTTCTCTTTGTCCTGTAAAAGGAAAGGCTGTTGCCCCTGGTGTCCTCCCTCAGACTCTCTCTCCTAACCTCCATCTCCATGGAGCCCTTGCTCCCAGGCCGTAACTTCTGTCTTGGATATGGAAGATGGATGTGGGAAAGAAGTTTCTTTAGAGCAGTGAGCGCTGACACCCTCTATCCTCTTCTGCCCTCAGGGGCTCCAGGCAGGATGGTAAAGTTCAGACTTGACTTCCCGACCTTCTTAATTACTGATCCTGTGTGCCAGTTGGGTGCAGGTGCAGTGCTCATTCCTTCATGGGACCTTGCCTCTCTGGGCCTCAGTTCTCTGATCTGTAAAATGGGGATAATAGCTCTAACCTCAGTGAGTTAATGAGGATCGAATGAGTTAATACATCTGAAGCATTTAAAACAGTGCTTGGTATACACAGTAAATGCTCAGTGAATGCTAGGTGTTCTTCTAAAATGGCAGATATAAATTTGGAAGCCATTAGCATGGGATTGGATGAGAAACCTAGAGAGTAAGTATAGAGAAGAGGAGTGACCTGAGCAATGAGGCCTGGAAAACTGCAGCATTTGGGAGTACAGGAGAAGAGGGACCAGCAAAAGAGACTGAGAAAGGTTAGATGAGGACTAGCAATGAATGTTGGTATTTGGAGATGTGGATGTGTTTGGTGCCCTCAGAGTAGAGGGGGTGAAGGTCTTACTGCAGTGGGTTCAAGAGAGAAAGGAAGAGGATAAATCAGAGATTGTAAGAAAGACAACTCTTTTAACAGCTCCCTGCCCTCTGTGGCTTCTCTCTCCCCAAGTTCACCTCTCCACGCCACAGACCTGCTGAGATCTGTGGTTCAGGTTGTGCAGATTGTTGTGTTAATCCTCAAATCAGTTTTCTGGGTGTGCAGGATGGTTTGTTGTTGATCTGGGTGCATTTCAGGGAGGAGAGATGCAAAGAAAACAAAACAAAACCCAAAAACAAAACTTCCATGCTGTTATGCCATCTTGGCCCCCTCCCCAAAAAGACAGCTCTTTTGAAGTTTTGTCTATCCAGGAAAGCAGAGTAAGAGAGGAAGTGGGTCAAGAGAGGGTTAAGATGGGATATAATTGCATTATATTTGTACTTTTCATTAAAAAATTTTTTTAAATGTTTATTTTTGAGAGAGAGAGAGAGAGAGAGAGAGAGAGAGAGAGAGAGACAGAGCATGAACAGGGAGGAGCAGAGAGAGAGGGAGACACAGAATCCAAAGCAGGCTCCAGCCTCTGAGCTGTCAGCACAGAGCCCCACGTGGGGCTTGAACTCACAAACCATGAGTCAGACGCTTAACTGACTGAGCCACCCAGGTGCCCCTGTACTTTTTCATTTTTTAACATTAAAAGGTGTATGGCAAGAGTTTGGTGTTTTTTTCCCCCAGATATAGACAATCCAATGAAATATATTTGAGCTTTTTACTGTCAGTGTTATTTATTAGTGCTTCAAAGATACTTGCAAGATGTCCTAAACCTCGCCCCCTTTTCTTTCCCCATCCCACACATAAGTAAAGAAGATTTGGGGAACAGTAATGCTCTACTTTTAATATTGACATCAAACAGAAGTCAGATACCCCTGCCCTGCCTCCACACCTGCTCTAAAACTGAGCATCCTTGTGAAAACTTTGGGATTCTGGATTCTGATGACAACCAGAGAATCTCTCAGAAGCCTACTTCAGTCTTAAATTACTAGAATATGATCTGAGAATATTCAGCATGAATGTGCACGCTTTCTTTTTCACTTTCATTACCCTTCAAGCCTGTATTGTAGTTTTCTTTCTTTCTTTCCTTTTTTTCTTTTTTTTTTTTAAACAAACAACAACTCTACTCTTCTGCAGACAAAAATGAATAGCTGGAATGATCCTAAGTGATTTCTTTGCTTGACAACATATTACAGAGGATTTGTAAACACACAGAGGGACACATTATTCTAGGTCACTAGATGTCTGCCTTGGATGGTGACTCTCTTTGGGGACTTCAGGACCAAAGGAACAGTTAGCATTCTGGGTATTGTAAGTATCAGTTATTGTAGCTGGAGGGAAGGTAGCAAGTGAGTCACATTGATGTGACAATGTTTATCAACCACCTGACATATATGAGGCCAAACTCTTCAGCACATACTGGAAGTATAGTGCAGAACTGGCCAGGCCTGGCCCCTGCCCTCGAACAGCCTATAGCTAAGGATAAGAAAGCCTTACTCAGTGGGTGGGGTGGCAGGTCAATTAAATACTTCTGCGAATTGGTTCAGGTGGGGGGATGTGGCAAGACATAAAGTATCAGCTTTGTCCAAATAGTCTGTCTCTGCTCAGCTGCACCCTGTGAGGGAATGAGGCCCAGGGTGTCAAAGTTCTGACTTCTCAAGAAAAGCTGGATCGTTATTCAAAATCTTGTTTTCAAATGTCACCAACTAATTCAGATTTTTGAAATGTCATGCTGTACAAAGAAAACACACCCATGAGCCGCCACTTTTTTTTTTCTTTTTTAAGTCAAGTTTATTAAGGTATAATTTACATACAGTAGAATTCATCCTTTTTAGGTGTACTGCATGATTAGTTTTGACAGAAGTATATAATCATGGATCCACAGCCACAATTTAGATATAGAACATTTCTGTCACCTCCAGAAACTCCCTCCTGCTCCTTTGTAGTCAGTCCTTTCCTCCCTACACATCCAGTCCCTGACAAGCACCAATCTATTCTCTGTCCCTATAATTTTGCTTTTAACTGAGGCTCACATAAATGGAATCATACTGTATGTAACACTTTGTGTCTGGCTTCTCTGATTTAGCGTAATGCTCTTGAGAATCACATATGTTACTGCATATATGTATCTCCATTTCTGTACTTTTTTATTGTGATGTACCACAGTTGGCTTATCCATTTACCAGTTGATAGACATTTGGGGTGTTTCCAATTTGGGGCACACAAGTTTCTGTGTGGGCAGCTTTCATTCTCTTGGGTAATTACCTAGGAGTGGGATTTCTGGGTCTTAACATTAGATACGTGTTTAAACTTATAAGAAACTGCCAAATTCTTTTCCAAAGTGGCTGTACGGTTTTGTATTCCCATTAGCAATGTGTGAGTGTTCTGGTTGCTTCTCTGTATCCTCACTGACACTTGGTTTTGTCACCTTTCTTTTTTTAATTTAAATTCCAGCTATTCCAGTAGTTTCTAGTGGTGTCTTATTATAGTGTTAGTTTGCATTCTCTAGTTACTAATGATGTTGTGTGTCTTTTCATTTTCTTACTTGCTATCTACTTTGAAGTGTCTGTTGAGTCTTTTGCCCATGAAAAAAAATTGGATTATTTATTTTATTATTATTGAGTCTTGAACTTTTTTTATGTATTCTGGATACAAGTCGTTTATCAGGTATGTTTTTTTGCAAATATCTTCTCCCAGTCTATGGCCTGTCTTTTTGTTTCATTGACAGTATTTTCCAAGAAGAGAAGTTTTAAATTTTGATTAATTCTAGTTTATCAACTTTTAAAGTTAAGATTTATGGTTGTTGGGGTGAAGTAGGTGCAAGGGATTAAGAGTTCACTTACCCTGATGAGCACTGAGTATTGTATAGAGCTGCTGCATTGCTGTATCATACGCCTGAAACTAACACAACACTGTGAGTTAACTATGCTGGAATTAAAATAAAATAGACGAAATTAAAGAGCCTTCATTAAAAAAAGAAAAGATTTGTGGTTTTTGTATCTGAGGACAGACATACTTGCCTAACCAAACCATAAAAGACTCATAAATACAGAGAACAGACTTGAAGGTTGCTGGAGGGGTGGTGGGTGGGGAGATGGGCTAAATGGGTGATGGGCATTAAGGAGGGCACTTGTTGGGATGAGCACTGGGTGTTATATGTAAGTAATCAATCCCTGGGTTCTATTCCTGAAACCAGTACTACACTCTATGTAAACTAACTTGAATTTAAATCAATAAATTTTTTAACAAAGGAAAAAAAAATACTTGCCTAACTTAAGGTCACAAACAGCTATGATTTCTTCTAGAAGTTTTATAGTTTTGTTTTGACCTTTAGATCTGTGGTTCATTTCATGTTAATTTTTGTATATAATGCAGGGAAAGAGTTGAGGTTAATGTTTTTTTTGCATTGGGTGTTTAATTGTTCCAGCACCATTTATTAAAGAGATTATCTTTGCTCCATTGAATTACCTTGGTACTTTACATGTGCGGGTTTATTTCTGGAGTCTGGTTTGTTCTATTCATGTATACTTTTTTCCTTATGCCAATAAAACACTCTCTTGATTTATCTAGCTCAGGGTTTCTTTCTAGCTCAGCACTCCTGACATTTTAGGCTGGATAATTCTTTGTTGTGGGGGACTGTCCTGTGCCTTGTAGGATGTTTAGTGCCATCTCTGGCCTCAGTAGATGCCAGTAGCTCCCTCTCCTTTCCCAGTTGTAACAACCAAAATGTCTTCGGACATTGCTAAGTGGCCCCTGGGGGTAAAATTGCCCCTAGATGAGAGTTCCAGTGCTGTATAGTAAGTCCTGAAATTAGATACTGTGAATCCTCTAAATCTTTTTTTCTTTTTCGAAATCTTTTTGGATATTCTAGTTCTTATGTTTTTCCATATAGATCTTAGTATCTTTTTGCCAATCTGTATAAAAAAGACTTGCTGGAATTTCTACTGGGATTTCATTGGAGAAGACTGGTATCTTAACAATATTGAATGTTTTGATTCATGAACCTATCTCTCTCCATTTATTTAGGTAGTCTTCCTCTTCTTTCATCAATGTCTTGTTGTTTTCAGCATATAAATTCTGCACATATGTTTTTCATGTTTTTCATTGGTTTGGAAAGCAGTACTTTAAAAAATCTTTGTTGATATATAGATATATGATTTTTAAAATATTAGCCTTGTATCATGTGACCTTTCTAAACTCACTTTAGTTTTAGTAGCTTTCTGTAGAATCTTGGGGATTTTTCTTTATTTCAGATATTTATGCCTTTCATTTTTTTCTCTTGCCTCATTGCACTGGTTAGAACTTCAAGTACACTGTTGGATAGGAATGGGGAGAGTGGACATCCTTGCCTTGATCTCATTCAGCCTTTCACTATTAAGTATGATGTTGGCTGTAGTTTTGTTTTTGTTTTTGTTTTTTGTAGAGGCCCTTTATCAGGTTTAGGAAGTTCCCTTCTATACCCAGTTTGCTGTGAAAAAAATTTTTTTAATCATAAATGGGTATTGAATTTTGTTAAATGCTTTTCTCTGTTGAAATCACCACAGGGTTTTTCTTTTTCAGTCTGTGAAAAGGCATTAGTTGATTTTAGAATGTTGGGCCAACCTTGTATTCCTGGGATAAACTCCAGCTTAGTCATGATGTATATTCCAGCTGGACCTGATTTTCTGATCTTTTTGTTGGGAATTTATAAAGTCTTATGTTCATGAAGGATATTGATTGGTTTGTAGCTTTGTTTTCCTGATATGTTTTGTCTGGTTTTGGAATAAGGGTAATGCTGGTCTCTAAAATGGTTTGAAAGCAATCTCTCTTCCGTTTTATGAAAGTGTTTGGATAGAATTGGTATTATTTCTCCCCTAAGGCCTATGGTCTTACAGTTGAGATTGAAGATTGTTTAAGAATTTCTTTAGTAAAATAAGAAGTATCAGATACTTCTAGTACATTTCCTCATTCTTCAAGCTAACAGTGGACACTTTCTAGACATTAGGACATTGGTTTGGTTTAAGGTCTAGGGTGAATGGCCTGGGTGAGGCGAAATCATGTTGGATGCACTCAGGAGACTGTTCGCTCCTAGCTGGCTGTTGGCTATTTATCGAGTCACTTCACTTCTCAGAGCTTTAGTTTTCTCATCAGTAAATAAGACCTCAAGATCCACTGTTTTCCCTCCGTTCCCCTGGCTGCATGTTTCTGAGCCCTCAGCAAATGTTTTGGTGGGTTAGAGTATTTGTATTTCTTACCTCTTCGTTCATTGGTGGCAAGTCCAGTCAAGGACTCTCATTCTCAAAGGGAAGAGTTTTCCCATATTTTGTAGTCATGGTTCCAACGTGAAGCCTAGATAAATATTGGCTTATCTTTAATTTTCGTCGACTTTTTAAAAATTGTAAAAGTAATACATACTTTATTAAGTTCAAATAATGTGCAAGTTTATGCAGTAAAATGCAAAAGACCCTGTCGGCCCCATTGCTATTCCTAGAGTTGTGTGCTGTCGAGCAAACATGATCGATCCTTCCAGATCTTTTTTCAAAGGATATGTATACATATCCTAACTTAATTTTTTAAAGAGATTAAGGGTATAATATTCAGAATATTTTTCACTTACCACTGTATCATGGCCCTTTTTATTGTCTTTTAAAAAAAATGTTTATTTATTTATTTTGAGAGAGAGAGTGCATGAGCATGAGCAGGGGAGGGGCAGAGAGAGAGAGAGAGAGAGAGAGAGAGAGAGAGAGAGAATCGCAAGCAGGCTCTGTACTGTCAGTGCGGAGCCCATGTGGAGCTTGATTCCATAAGCTGTGAGATCCTGACCTGAACTGAAATCAAGAGTCAGATGCTCAACCAATGGAGCCACCCAGGCACCCCACATGGCCCTTTTTCCATTTTAAATTTGTCACAAGAGAATTTGAACTTCTCCCTGAAACATAGAAAAGCCCTTACTATAAAAGAGAACTTTTAAAAATCACAGATTGGATTCAAACCTACAGAGTTAAAACCTCTCCTTACACCATTTCTTCTATTTTGTCTATTCCTTGGCTTCCTTCCTTGGAAAAAACTTCCACAGATGTTAAGGAAAATCACAAACCCTCTTAAGCATCAAATAGGATAGGGACAAACACTGTGTTTACACCAACTAATGTAGATGTAAATAAGGCCAAGTAGCTGCCTCAAGTGTTTAGCCCAAGGACATCGCTGCACCTGCCATCTGTCCACTCAGGCAAGCCTCTGCCCTAATGCATCCTAACCACGAGAGGGGAATTTGATTTTGATTTTGATTTATATATGTTAAATCTACTCTTAGCTTGAAATAAAATCTTCTGACGTCAGAAACACAAAAATGACTTTGTTATTTATGCAGTATCAGTAAATAGGAAGGTCTAGAATATTTCTAACTTTACTCTTGTGATGTGAAATACGGAATTAAGTGCCAGAATGATACCAGGACTCCCGGACCTACCCCTCTACTTCTGTTTCTGGTAATGAATGCTGCCTCTCTGTCACTTGTCTTTTTATTTGCCAAATGTCAACAACAAACCAAGGAAGGCTGGAGAAAAATGTGAAGTCTGAGAAGAAAATGTGTTGAAATTAACGTGCAGCTTGTAAGTCCTTGTCTAAAAGAGCTGAGCAAAAATATCTCTAAACCTACATACTTCATTATCAAATAATGAGTCTTTGTTTTGAAAAGAATAGAAGGATCTGGATTATGAGCACTATTTTGAATATAATTAAACTAGATTGAAGTGTATGAAAAAAATCAGTGCCATAGAGCCGTCTCTGGCAGTTTCCTGTTCTTATGTTACAAATACTGGAAGTGAACACACGAATCAACCTGGTAAATCCTACAGAAATGAAACCTTCTGTGTGTGTGTTGGCAGGGGGGGGGGAGGGTTGGAGAATAATTTCTTGTCTTTAGTCCAGCAATAAAAACAGCATTTTAAACAAGCATTTTTCCAATGGCTAATGTGATATATTTACTTTTCCCTACAGGGATAATAGTCCCCAGAGTTTGGCATAGCACCTCATAGTTGTTGAAGTTATTTTTTTATTTGAATCTCATGTCACTCCTAAGAGAGGGTTGAGGAAGTGATTTGCTAAAGGTCACCCAGTGGTCCAGGGATTTTTACATTGTTCTGTGATTCAGGAATTCTGTGTTATTCTCTGATTGTATGATTATACTATTCTATCATTACCTAGCTACTTAACTAAAACTACCTCAAATATGGGGCCTTTGGCCACAGGGAATCTCATGTGACATATTCAGAATAGGAATGAAAATATAATTGGGCCGTGTGGACTATATAATTGATGGAAATAATAGCTAACATTTTTGAGCATTTGCTGTTTGTATCAGCTCATTTGATTTTCACAACAACCCTATGAAGTAGGTCGTTAGAATCCCCATGTTTCAGATGAGGAGCCTGAGGCATAGAGTAACTTTACAGTTACTTATCCAGTATCACATGGGTAAGTGTCAGAGGCAGGATTGGAACCCAGGCAGTTTGATCCCTTAGCTCTCACTCAGCTTCATTATATTGCCTTCCTCCACAGTAAGAAGCTGAGTTTACTGGATTTGTGTCTCAGGGACCTAGTGGCCTCTGTCTCTCTCTTTTCCTGCAGGCTGGATCTGTCCTTCTGCCTCTTCCTGTAGACTGGCTTTCTCTGCTTATCCAAAGCTTCTTGATCCCCCTGTAACTAAATCTTCTGGGTGCTTTTGCTCGCTGTGGTGCTCACTGCAGCCAGGATTGGCAAGAATTTTCAGTTTAAGTGCCCACCATCCAGTCACTGTCCCATTTCTGTATTTCCCAGGAGGGCAAATCAGGCTGCTGTCATCTGGCCAATGGAGTCAGGAGTCTACCCCTCATCTGATCAGCAGAGGCCAGAGAAGAAGGGTCAGGTGGTACAAAAATGACTTCCTAGGCTGACCCCCTCTTTCAGCCATGCCTATGGTAGAGGGCAGTTTTAAATAAGGTGGTGTGGATAGGGCAAGCTTCCCCAAATCAGTCTCTTTCATAGCGGTGAAAAACCAGGTTCATGTGCTGGTAAGCTGGCTCTGTGAAAAACATTGAGGACAAGTGGCCTGATCTATAGTGTTGGCCGATTTCCATGGTATAAATACTCCCACCATGGCTGATTTCAAGCTATCGGTGTGACAGTGGAGTTGGGAAGAGATGCACACAGTTGGCTCAGCGCCAAAGTGATCCTGTCCATCTGCAAGCTGCATACACTACCCATGCAGTATGCACAGTAAGTGCACGGTGTCTCCAAGAAGTTTAAAGTCTGGGCTTAACAGGCTAACTAACTAGGTGGGTCTGTAGTTATGTAAAAGGAAATACTATTTCAAGGAAGAGAGGGTGGAAGTTAGATTGGGCATGCAGAGCCTAAAATAGCTTGAAGTATGTAGTCCTGAGTGTGCAATCTAGTAGGCACACAGAGATGCTTTCTAAAAAGTTACAATTCCCTTGCCTGTGATGTCTCACTTGTGACATAGAATTAACCATTTTCATTGATTTTAAGATGTCAGGCCTCGTTTTCTTGGAGGTGCATGGGTTTTGTTGGCACCAAAAGTGTTATTTTTCCTTTCAGATGTCAGCAGTTCCTTCTCATTTGGTGTTGTCATTAACGGGCTCCTTTCTTCCACCTTATAAACCTAGAGAGGTGAAGGCCATGTGGTGGCCTATGAGACACCTTCCAGTTGAATAAGCACTGTTAGTCTTGATTGGAGGCTTTTCTTTATGATCTTAAGGCCATTTCTCAGTTCATGTAATTATGCTGAAAGTCAAGACAGTCTTGTGACAACCACCCTTGACAGCACGTCACATGCCGTCACAGATCTCAAGGCTCGTCTGGTTGGCTCTTTTCCCTTGCACATCTGTGAGGGGACTGCGAGTCCTGGCTTCTGTATGCTACTTATGGTTCTGCCGACGTTCCTGATCCTTCCTCGTGATGGGACTATGTCACTAACTCTGGCCAGCCCTAACAAAGGGTGGTGCTGGCCACTGGGAGATGGAATGAGGAAGTGTTGGCAACGTAGATCTCCTTCAGACATGGAGTCCCAAGTGTCCTACTGATGGAAGGTCAGTGTCTTTACCTATAAAAATAGCACAGTTAATTTATTCTTTTAATTTCCCAGGGGCTGTAGCGAGAGAAAAACTTGACAAGATTCTTCTTTTATGTTTCACTGGAGATTTGTCCTAGTTTATGGTTATGTTGACTTCTGAATAGGACTAACATTTATGAAACAGCTACTGTTGTGTTAGTCACTGGATCAGAGTTCCATCTTATTTAACCCCCATGATGACACCGTGAGGTAATTCTTGTCTACTTTGTTTGGAGGAAGCAAAGACTGAGAGAACATTTAAGAAATTGACTTGCCTGAGGGCACATTGTTTGTAAGTGGTGAAGATGGGATTTGAAACCAAATCTGACTACAATGTAAATACATTTTCTTCTACACCGTGCTGGCTTTCCCCCCTCAGCTTATTACATTTTCAAGCACACAGAAGAGTTGAAGGTACTGTATAGTGAATGGCTGTTACCTACCACCCGGATGATTGAATTAACATTTTGCTCTATGTTTTTATCATATGTCTTGTCTGTACTTCTTTTTCTTTTTAATTGATTTTTAAAAATTTATTTCATTTTTGAGAGAGAGAGAGAGAGCAAGCAAGCATGAGCAGAGGAGGGGTAGAGAGAGAGGGAGAGAGAGAATCCCAAGCAGGCTCCATGCTGACAGCATGGAGCTCTGCACTGGGCTGGATCTCATGAATCACAAGGTCATGAATTGGACGTCAAGAATAGGACGCTTAACTGACTGAGCCACCCAGGCGCCCCTATTGTCTGTACTTCTTTCCATCCATTAATTCCTCTTTTTTTGATATATTCAAAGTTATCGAAGTTGCAGACATCAGTACATATTGTCCCTAAACACTGCAGCACACATGCCATTGATTAAACTTCAATATTTATTTTTTATTTTTTTAGGTAATTTTATGTACAGGGAAATATAGAAACCCTAAGTGTACGTTCCTACATTTTGACAAATGCATGCGTCTGTGTAACCCAAATTCTTGTTAGGACTTAGAACATGACCATCACCCTGGGAAATAAGTTCCCTCTTGCCCTCCTGTAGGCAGTCCCCTCCTTCAACACCTTTATCCACCCCAGGCATCAGAGTTTGATTTTTTTCACCACGGCTTAGTTTTTTTTTTTTTTTTTTTTTAATATATGAAATTTATTGTCAAATTAGTTTCCATACACCACGGCTTAGTTTTAATACCAGGCAGTCTTAAATAATGATGCCTGTTGTTTCTAAATGGACTCTTCCTGATATGTATTAATTGAGCCATTATTTATAGAGCAGCTGGTATGTGGCAAGTACTGTGCTGGGTGTGAGGGACATAGCTGGAAGGAAGCAGACATTGGCTCATGGGGGAGAGAGAGACATGGGTCAGCTCCTCATAGGAGTAAGTATACAATTACCTACAGAGGTGAATGCTGTGAAAGGGAAACCCTGGATGCCAGGGAGGCTTAGTGAGCAAGGAGGAGGATGATCAGGGAAGGCTTTCCTGGGGAAGTGAAACTTGAGCCAACATCAGAAGAATGAGTAGGAGATAGCCAGGCAGAGATTTAGAGCAAAGGGAAAGGTGGGCACTGTCTTCTGTGGTGGGAAGAAGTGTGGTTTATTCTGGAACCAGAGAGGAGGGTATGGCTATTGGGCAGGAATCATGAGGATAGTGACTGCTGGACTAGGCAGGAGAGGTGGCAGGGGCACATCACACAGGAGACAGGCCATGAACTCTAGCTTTTATCTTAAGAGGGACGAGAAGCCATTGTGTGACCTTGACATTCAATGGCCCAATCAGTTGGATGAAGAGGAGACATGGACTGTATGTTCTGGAATTATAGCTAAAATTTAATAGTTTTGGGATGAAACTTCCAAGTATTTTTCTAAGCTTATTTATTTATTTTGATAGGGAGAGAGAGTGTGTGTGTGAAAGTGGGGGAGGGACAGAGAGAGAGGGAGAGAGAGAGTTCCAAGCAGGCTCTGAGCTGTCAGCATAGAGCCTGGACATGGGACTTGAATTGTGAACTGTGAGATCATGACCTGAGCCAAAATCGAGAGTCAGATGCTTAACTGATTGAACCACCCAGCTGGCCCATGAAGCCTCAAAGTTTTAGGAGAACCCTCATTTACGTTATGAATCCTACACAGGTCTTCAGATTCCTCATGATTTTTTTCCCTCACCTGTTTGCCTGCCCAGGCAGTAACAGCTGCTCAATAAAGATCTTTGGTGCCTCCAGCTCTTGCCTGCCCACTCCTTCCATTCTCCCTGCCTCCATTTCATGGTCTCTTTCACTCTTTAACTAAATACCCTCCTCTGCCCACCCCTCCCTGGAAAGGGATCCTGCTAGAGTCACAGTGACCGCCTGATCACTTGAATCCTGGGACAGTTGTCTAATCCCCTTTGCTCTGTTATTCTGTAGAGCCTCCCAACGTAGCCTCTTCCCAAACTTACGGATTGAACAACCACCTTTGTACCGATGATGTAAAAGGTTCTCTGTTCTGTCCTGAGGTTGAGACTCCTATGTCTCATTGGATACCTCTACCTGTGGCCACCGACACTTCAACATTTCTCCCTCAAAGGAAATTCATCTTCTTTGGAGTCCTGCTCCTCGCCAGTATTTGCAGTTTCAGTGAGTGTGACCAATTACCTTTTCATTGGAGCCAGAAATCTGAGAATCATTCTAGATTGTTTTCTTTTGCTCTTTCCCTTCATTTACTTGGCCACTAAATCTTGATAGTTGTATTTTTGAATGCTCTTGTAATTCTGTCCTTTTTCTCTCTCTGCTGCCTCATTTCAGACCCTCCCTCTTTGTGGTCTGTGTGTTCTTGTCAGAGCCATGCCTCCTAACTGACCACCCTCCTTCTAATCTTGGCCCCTGCTAACCAATCTCATCCTTCAGCCAGAGATTTTTATAAAACATGAATCTACCTAAACCCTTCAATGGAGTTCAGCTCCATTGCTTAGTGATCTGGGTACTTTATGAATGAGCCACCTCAACCCATACCTGCCACCATAGCTAGACTCGCAGTTCTCCTAAAGCCCATTTATGCCCCTTAGGTTTTATTCTTTCTGCCTGAGAAGCACTTCTGAGCCCTGCCTGCTTGGTTGGTGGCTGTACTTCCTTCAGGGCTCAGTCCAAGTCCTGCTTCCTTCAAGTATCCATTCCTGGCACACAGTCTGCTCTCATCCACAGGAGTTAGAAGCCATACTTCCCATTCCTACCCCCTGTACTGTCTGAATGGTCTACTGGTCTGCCTCCTTCATCAGTCTGTGAGCTCCTTAGAGTAGTTCTCTAAAGATAGTCCCAGGTTCACTGGGGTCCTAGAAACTCTTTCACAACAACTATGATCCATGTGCAAAAACTGTTTTCGTGATAACTGAGGATACATACTGTTATAGCCATGTCTGTTAGAAGAAACAATGAAGGGCGCCTGGGTGGCTCAGTTGGTTGAGTGTCTGACTCTTGCCTTTGGCTCAGGTCACTATCTCATGGCCGCGTTGGGCTCTGTGCTAGATGTAGAGCCTGCTTAAGATTCATTCTCTCTCTCTCTGTCTCTCTCTCTGTCACTCTCTCCCCCACTCCCTCGCTCCCTTCCTCCCTCTATTTCTGCCCCTCCCTCCCCTTAAAAAAAAAAAAAAGAAAGGAGAAACAATGAGCTCACTGGCTAGTGAGACAACTTGCTAGAGGAAGAGGGAAGAATATACTACAAAGTCAAGGCAGTTCTAAGGGACAGCCCAGATATGGGCTCCTGAGCTTAGGAAACAGTAAGAGCTATCAGGGCAGGAAGGAATGCCACTTGATTGCTAAAAGGTGATGTGCCTGTGGAATCAGTTTCAGCTCTAAAGATGAAAGTGTGCAGACAACCCTTGAGTTTCAAAGGCTGGGATCACGTCTTATTTGTCTTAACGTAGGGTCTTACACATACATAATACGTACAGGATAATTGTGGTGTGTATAAAGGAAGGAAGATAATTTCCTAGTACATTCTCACCATACTCATAAAATCCTGTTCTATTATTTCTGGTCTTAAAACCTTTCTTGACTGTTCTGCCAAAAAATACCTGATGGGGTGGTCCCGGTGGTGGAATGGAGTGCAGGGATCACAGCCCAGAGGGCTGACTTCTGTCTATAGATGTGTTTTCAAAAATTAAACACTTGTCAAACAAAAATAAGAATCACTTAAAACTTGGGAGCTTTTCCATAAAAATTAGGATTCCTAGGTTCTCTTGAAATGATTAGAAGGTTGATCACGCCGGTAAAATGAATTACATTCTTGCATGGCCACAATTAGCTAAAGTTGAATAGTGGCATCTCCTTTAGATGGGGCATCTGTCACAAGCCCCATCCTGTCCCACTGAAATCACATATTGACCGAGATGGGTTAACTCTGGTAACAATCCAGTATTCAAATCTGTAATGGCTCAAAGCCATAGAGTTTTATTATTCATTCATGTAAAGACCAAATGAGTGTACCTGATTGGCGGGAGCTCTCTACCAAGCAGTGATTTGGCGACCCAGGATCCTTCCTTTGTGATTTTGCCATCTTCAATCTGTGGCTTCCAAGGCTGCTGGGCTTGTCTGCATCCAGCCGATGGAAGGGGACAAGAAAGGGAAACAGGTCCAAAAGGGCTATGCATCATCCTGTTCACTTTTCAAGGGTGAGGGCTCCATCACTGGGCCACACCTACCTGCAGAAAGAGGCTGGGAAATGTAATATAAGAATGGGCCCAGAAGGAAAAGAAAACAGGTTTGGTGAACAGCCAGCTAGTATCTGATCCAACTCATTTATTTAGCTTTCTTGGCTCCTTTAGGCATTTGAGTTTGCAATCCCTAGAGATTAAAGAAACCTGGGGTCAGGTCACTATAATGTCAGCTCCAGCAGGACAGGGGCTTAATCTGTTTTGGTCACTGCTGTATATGCAGTGCCTCGCACACAGTAGATGTTCAACAAATCTTTGTTGATTATATGAATGAATCCCCCTCTGCTCTGAGCAGAATGATATATAACTAGATGATAATAGCTACCATTTACTTAGTGCTTATTATATGCTTAATTCTGTTAGTAGGCCTGGTGCTGCCTCAGGGAAAGAGTGCTAAGATTTGGTCAGTAATGATAGCTACAGGATTAGAAAGAAGGGTGGATGTGAGAATTTCTTTTTCTCTTGTCTCCTACTTTCAATGTTTTTCTGGGATTCCCTCTATCAATATACTGATGAAAAAATTTAATATATTGGTTGATGGTTAGGGGACAAGATCAGTTATTTTCAACTCTGTAGTTTTGGTAGACAGATGGTTGCTACTTAAAGTAAGATTTTCCTTTCTATATGCAACAAATTCCAATTGTATTGTACTCAGTTGTACCTAAATGGATCGTGATCCATTTCTTAAAGGGGCTGCTGAGGGGGCAGCAGCTCACCTGCAGTGTCTGTATCTCTCAGACTCTGCTGGAGCCCCTTTCCTGGAAAACCGCCCCTAAGAAGATGGGGGAACATAGGGAAAATAGAAATGTGTAAACACATACCCCAAAGCGTAGATCATTCAGGTATTTACAGAAGTATTGTGAGAAGAAAAGGGTTAATGGGGTGGTGCTGGCAGGATTTCTGAGAAGTTGGGTTGATCTGGGGGAGGACCTTGAATCAGTCTTTAAAGGGAGGAGTTTGACTTGAGTGTTTTCCAACCACAGTGGGAAACTCAGGAAAGCCTGAGTGAGGGAGAGTGAAGGGGACTCAGTTAAACTCACTTAATTCTTTTTGCTCCCTTTGCCTCACCAATAAGCACTCACTTTCTCTCTTTTTCTCTCTTTTAAAAGCTTTAAGTAATGAATTAATGCTTAGTTTTAGGCTTTCTCTCCCCTTTCTAAATTTCATCATAATTTCTTTAAAAGTTGAAACATTTTTTTCCTATTTAAAACGTGATCATGGGGCGCCTGGGTGGCTTGGTCGGTTAAGCGTCCGACTTCGGCTCAGGTCATGATCTCACGGTCCGTGAGTTCGAGCCCCGCGTTGGGCTCTGTGCTGACAGCTCAGAGCCTGGAGCCTGTTTCAGATTCTGTGTCTCCCTCTCTCTCTGCTCCTCCCCTGTTCATGCTTTGTCTCTCTCTGTCTCAAAAAAATAAACGTTAAAAAAAAATTAAAAAAAAATGTGATCACAAGGCAACCTTAAAAAATATATTTAGTTTTTACAAGACAACCTTTTAACAATGAGGGGCATCTGGGTGGCTTAGTTCACTGATTGTCCAACCCTTGATTTCAGTTCAGGTTATGATCTCACAGTTTGTGCACTGACAGCACGGAGCCTGCTTGGGATTCTCTCTCTCCCTCTGTCTCTGCCCCTCCGCACGCTTGTGCTCGCTTGCTCTCTCTCTCTCTCAATAATAATAATAATAATATTAAAAGAAAGTTTTGAAAGGAGGAAAACATCACTTACAGATTCCCTGCATTAATGCCTCAATTCGTATCTGGTTGGAAACTAAAAGTTCCAATTTGATAGTCGACTATTAAATACTAATGTTAGGGCAGCATCCTCTCTACACCAGATGACTTTTTACCAGTCTATGGTGAGATAAGTATAGGGGCTAAAGGTGTAGAAACATAGCAGTTAGACACTGTGGGACATCAGGTGTGTGTGGTTGCTGGATTTGCCCCACAGATCGGGAACTAGACCAGTTTGGGTGGGATTGAACCTACATGGTGAGTTGCAGATTCGATGAGCTGTAGGCGATGGACTAGAAAGTGAAAACCAACCAACCAGTGAACCAGCTAACAAAGACACAGTGCACTAGTCCTTTGCCATGGATAGTACTCTACACTGCTTGCTCATCTGTTATCACTTGCTCTTCTATTCATAGCCAAGTTAGAAGAAGAAGAAAAATCACCCATTAATCCCAGCAATCGAACTGTTCTTAGGATTGTTGTCTTTCCTGACATCCCTTTGCTTCGAATGCCTTTTACAAATATAATTGTAACCATAATCCATCGTGGTTTCTGAATCTTTAAATGCAGACTTCTGGTTGACATTATGGGGAAATTTTTGTGATTCATCTATAGTCTGAATTAAAGATTTAGTAATCACTTAAGTCTCCTAATTGTCTCTTTTTAAAGGAATTTTCAGATCTTTCAGCTCCAATTAGTGTTTATAACACCCCGAGATTTTTGTGTTTTTTGAGCGGGAGGGAGAGGAGAAGAGAGTATTTTTCTTCTCGGTTCTAAATGTTTTTGGTTTATTGTCATGCAGGCAAGAACTGCTAAGAAATAATTCAAGCATGTTGTGTTCATCTTTTCAGTATTCTACTCTCATTAATCCCAAGGGTTACAGAAGATGCAGTTTTTGTCCTCTGTTTTCTCTGTTCAGGTGAGGTTAAATTCTTACAAGTCACCAAGCTTACCTGGTGGTTGAGACGCCAGGCGGTGAGCTGGCCATCTGGTGAAATGGACATCACCTCCCACAAATAGGCATCTCCCATGGTGGAATGCCATCCCGAGGGCCATCGTTCTGGATCCCCCTGGCTCTGTCCACTGCCCACAGGCCATCTGTTCTCCCCCACCCCAGGGTTTATTTTGGCTTTGCATGCTGATGTATGATCAGATCTCTTCTGAGTCACCTGTGCCCACCTTGTTTTTTTTTTTTTTTTAATTTTTTCCATCTTTGGAAATGGTTCCAAATTGTACTCACTCAGTTTTATGAACTCAGAATAACAAAGATGAAGAAGGAAGGGGGATGTCGCCACGTTTTGTTGTAGGCTTTGGCACCCCAGCTTCTCTTTGTTGTGGCTCATCTGCCTGTGGGCTCAGCTTTTTGGCTTACAGCATCATTAAGCCTGCCCTTGCTGGAAAGAGCTAACCCCATTCATGCTCATAGGAAACCTATTTTTTATTTATTTATTTATTTATTTATTTATTTTTTATTTTTTAATATATGAAATTTACTGTCAAATTGGTTTCCATACAACACCCAGTGCTCATCCCAAAAGGTGCCCTCCTCAATACCCATCACCCACCCTGCCCTCCCTCCCACCCTGCCCTCCCTCCCACCCCCCATCAACCCTCAGTTTG